>NW_027511870.1:0-20243 GCF_048772815.1 Callospermophilus lateralis
AACTCTAAATCCAACATGGTTGTAGAAGCTCTTTGAAACTTCACAAAATAAAGGAGTTCTGAGATTTGTCTCTATGGTTTGTTTCCTCCTCAAGTAGCCCTAGGCACAGACTGTGGAAAACCACTTTCATTGAGAGGTGTTGCCAAGCTTCTAAGAAATAACGAGTTTCCGAAATACCAGCAAATATTTTTTCACCCAATCTTGATGATACTTGGTGGTAATGATCAGTACACAGATCCCACTTGGCTCACCAAATTTTGTTCTTCTAGGTTGAAGCGTTAGTCTACAGTAGTCGTTTTTATATTTAGGTTTCACTCTGTTCTCTCATATATAGATAGATGTATTTGGACTCTAAATCCAACATGGTTTGTAGTAGCTCTTTGAAACTTGACAAAATAAAGGAGTTCTGAGTTTTTTCTCTATGGTTTGTTTCCTCTTCAAGTAGCCCTAGGCGCAGACTCTGGAAAAGCACTTTCATTGAGAGGGGTTGCCAAGCTTCTAAGAAATAACGAGTTTCCGAAGTACCAGCAAATATTTTTTCACCCAATCTTGATGATACTGGTTGCTAATGATCTGTACACAAATCCCACTTGGCTCACCAAATTGTGTTCTTCTAGGTTGAAGCGTTCGTCTACAGTAGCAGTTTTTATATTTAGGTTTCTCTCTGTTCTCTCCTATATAGATAGATGAATTTGGAACTCTAAATCCAACATGGATTGTAGTAGCTCTTTGAAACTTGACAAAATAAAGGAGTTCTTAGTTTTGTCTCTATGGTTTTTTTCCTCTTCAAGTAGCCCTAGGCACAGACTGTGGAAGCACATTCATTGAGATGGGTTGCCAAGCTTCTAAGAAACAACGTGTTTCCCAAATACCAGCAAATATTTTTTTCACCCAATCTTGATGATACTTGGTGGTAATGATCAGTACACAAATCCCACTTGGCTCACCAAATTTTGTTCTTCTAGGTTGAAGAGTTCGTCTAGAGTAGCAGTTTTTATATTTAGGTTTCTCTCTGTTCTCTCCTATATAGATAGATGAATTTGGAACTTTAAATCCAACATGGATTGTAGTAGCTCTTTGAAACTTGACAAAATAAAGGAGTTCTCAGTTTTGTCTCTATGGTTTGTTTCCTCTTGAAGTAGCCCTAGGCACAGACTGTGGAAAAGCACTTTCATTGAGATGGGTTGCCAAGCTTCTAAGAAATAACGAGTTTCCGAAATACCAGCAAATATTTTTTCACCCAATCTTGATGATACTTGGTGGGAATGATCAGTAAACAGTTCCCACTTGGCTCACCAAATTTTGTTCTTCTAGGTTGAAGCGTTCGTCTACAGTAGCAGTTTTTATATTCAGGTTTCACTCTGTTCTCTCATATATAGATAGATGAATTTGGAACTCTAAATCCAACATGGTTTGTAGTAGCTCTTTGAAACTTCACAAAATAAAGGAGTTCTGAGTTTTGTCTCTATGGTTTGTTTCCTCTTCAAGTAGCCCTAGGCACAGACTGTGGAAAAGCAATTTCATTTAGAGGGGTTGCCAAGCTTCTAAGAAATAACGAGTTTCCAAAATACCAGCAAATATTTTTTTCACCCAATCTTGATGATACTGGTTGCTAATGATCAGTACACAAATCCCACTTGGCTCACCAAATTGTGTTCTTGTAGGTTGAAGCGTTCATCTACAGTAGCAGTTTTTATATTTAGGTCTCACTCTGTTCTCTCATGTATAGATAGATGAAGTTGGAAGTCTAAATCCAACATGGTTTGTAGTAGCTCTTTGAAACTTGACAAAATAAAGGAGTCCTGAGTTTTCTCTATGGTTTGTTTCCTCTTCAAGAGGCCTAGGCACAGACTGTGGAAAAGAACTTTAATTGAAGGGGTTGCCAAGCTTCTAAGAAATAACGAGTTTCCGAAATACCAGCAAATATTTTTTCACCCAATCTTGATGATCCATGTTGCTAATGATCAGTACACAGATCCCACTTGGCTCACCAAATTTTGTTATTCTAGGTTGAAGCGTTCGTCTACAGTAGCAGTTTTTATATTTAGGTTTCACTCTGTTCTCTCATATATAGATAGATGAATTTGGAACTCTAAATCCAACATGGTTTGTAGTAGTTCTTTGAAACTTGACAAAATAAAGAGTTCTGAGTTTTGTTTCTATGGTTTGTTTCCTCTTCAAGTAGCCCTAGGCACAGACTGTGGAAAACCACTTTCATTGAGAGGGGTTGCCAAGCTTCTAAGAAATAACGAGTTTCCGAAATATCAGCAAATATTTTTTCACCCAATCTTGATGATACTTGGTGGTAATGATCAGCACACAGTAACCACTTGGCTCACCAAATTTTGTTCTTCTAGGTTGAAGCGTTCGTCTACAGTAGTCGTTTTTATATTTAGGTTCAACTCTGTTCTCTCATATATAGATAGATGAATTTGGAACTCTAAATTCAACATGGTTTGTAGTAGCTCTTTGAAACTTGACAAAATAAAGGAGTTCTGAGTTTTGTCTCTATGGTTTGTTTCCTCTTCAAGTAGCCCTAGGCGAAGACTCGGGAAAAGCACTTTCATTGAGAGGGGTTGCCAAGCTTCTAAGAAATAATGAGTTTCCGAAGTACCAGCAAATATTTTTTCACCAAATATTGATGATTCTGGTTGCTAATGATCAGCAGACAAATCCCACTTGGCTCCCCAAATTGTGTTCTTCTAGGTTGAAGCGTTGGCCTTCAGTAGAAGTTTTTATATTTAGGTTTCCCTCTGTTCTCTCATATATAGATATATGAATTTGGAACTCTAAATCCAACATGGTTTGTAGTAGCTCTTTGAAACTTGACAAAATAAAGGAGTTCTGAGTTTTGTCTCTATGGTTTGTTTCCTCTTCAAGTAGCCCTAGGCACAGACTGTGGAAGCACTTTCATTGAGATTTGTTGCCAAGCTTCTAAGAAATAACGTTTTTCCAAAATACCAGCAAATATTTTTTCACCCATTCTTGATGATACTTTGTGGAAATGATCAGTACACAAATCCCACTTGGCTTACCAAATTTTGTTCTTCTAGGTTGAAGCGTTCGTCTACAGTAGCAGTATTTATATTTAGGTTTCTCTCTGTTCTCTCCTATATAGATAGATGAATTTGGAACTTTAAATCCAACATGGATTGTAGTACCTCTTTGAAACTTGACAAAATAAAGGAGTTCTCAGTTTTGTCTCTATGGTTTGTTTCCTCTTCAAGTAGCCCTAGGCACAGACTGTGAAAAAGCACTTTCACTAAGAGGGGTTGCCAAGCATCTAAGAAATAACGAGTTTCCGAAATACCGGAAAATATTTTTTCACCCAATCTTGATGATACTTGGTGGGAATGATCAGTAAACAGTTTCCACTTGGCTCACCAAATTTTGTTCTTCTAGGTTGAAGCGTTCGTCTACAGTAGCAGTTTTTATATTTAGGTTTCACTCTGTTCTCTCATATATAGATAGATGAACTTGGAACTCTAAATCCAACATGGTTTGTAGTAGCTCTTTGAAACTTGGCAAAATAAAGGAGTTCTGAGTTTTGTCTCTATGGTTTGTTTCCTCTTCAAGTAGCCCTAGACGCAGACTCTGGAAAAGCAATTTAATTGAGAGGGGTTGCCAAGCTTCTAAGAAATAACGAGTTTCCGAAGTACCAGCAAATATTTTTTCACCCAATCTTGATGATACTTGGTGGTAATGATCAGTACACAGATCCCACTTGGCTCACCAAATTTTGTTCTTCTAGGCTGAAGCGTTCATCTACAGTTGCAGTTTTTATATTTAGTTTTCACTCTGTTCTCTCATATATAGATAGATGAATTTGGAACTCTAAATCCAACATGGTTTGTAGTAGCTCTTTGAAACTTGACAAAATAAAGGAGTTCTGAGTTTTGTCTCCATGGTTTGTTTCCTCTTCAAGAGGCCTAGGCACAGACTGTGGAAAAGCACTTTAATTGAGAGGGGTTGCCAAGCTTCTAAGAAATAACGAGTTTCCAAAATACCAGCAAATATTTTTTCACCCAATCTTGATGATACATGTTGCTAATGATCAGTACACAGATCCCACTTGGCTCACCAAATTGTGTTCTTCTAGGTTGAAGCTTTCGCCTACAGTAGAAGTTTTTATATTTAGGTTTAGCTCTGTTCTCTCCTATATAGATACATGAATTTGGAACTCTAAATCCAACATGGTTTGTAGTAGCTCTTTGAAACATGACAAAATAAAGGAGTTCTCAGTTTTGTCTCTATGGTTTGTTTCCTCTTCAAATAGCCCTAGGCACAGACTGTGGAAAAGCAATTTCATTGAGAGGGGTTGCCAAGCTTCTAAGAAATAACGAGTTTCCATAATACCAGCAAATATTTTTTCACCCAATCTTGATGATACTTGGTGGTAATGATCAGTACACAAATCCCACTTGGCTCACCAAATTTTGTTCGTCTAGGTTGAAGCGTTCATCTACAGTAGCAGTTTTTATATTTAGGTTTCTCTCTGTTCTCTCCTATATAGATAGATGAATTTGGAACTCTAAATCCAACATGGTTTGTAGTAGCTCTTTGAAACTTGACAAAATAAAGAGTTCTGAGTTTTGTCTCTATGGTTTGTTTCCTCTTCAATTAGCCCTAGGCACAGACTGTGGAAAACCACTTTCATTGAGGGGGTTGCCAAGCTTCTAAGAAATAACGAGTTTCCGAAATATCAGCAAATATTTTTTCACCCAATCTTGATGATACTGGTTCTAATGAACAGTACACAAATCCCACTTGGCTCACCAAATTTTGTTCTTCTAGGTTGAAGCGTTCGTCTACAGTAGCCGTTTTTATATTTAGGTTTCACTCTGTTCTCTCATATATAGATAGATGAATTTGGAACTCTAAATCCAACATGGTTTGTAGTAGCTCTTTGAAACTTGACAAAATAAAGGAGTTCTGAGTTTTGTCTCTATGTTTTGTTTCCTCTTCAAGTAGCCCTAGGCGCAGACTGTGGAAAAGCACTTTCATTGAGAGGGGTTGCCCAGCTTCTAAGAAATAACGAGTTTCCGAAGTACCAGCAAATATTTTTTCACCCAATCTTGATGATACTGGTTGCTAATGATCAGTACACAAATCCCACTTGGCTCTCCAAATTGTTTTCTTCTAGGTTGAAGCGTTCGTCTACAGTAGCAGTTTTTATATTTAGGTTTCCCTCTGTTCTCTCCTATATAGATATATGAATTTGGAACTCAAAATCCAACATGGTTTGTAGTAGCTCTTTGAAACTTGACAAAATAAAGGAGTTCTCTGTTTTGTCTCTATGGTTTGTTTCCTCTTCAAGTAGCCCTAGGCACAGACTGTGGAAAAGCACTTTCATTGAGAGAGTTTGCCAAGCTTCTAAGAATTTACAAGTTTCCGAAATACCAGCAAATATTTTTTCACCCAATCTTGATGATACTTGGTGGTAATGATCAGTACACAGATCCCACTTGGATCACCAAATTTTGTTCTTCTAGGTTGAAGCGTTCGTCTACAGTAGCAGTTTTTATATTTAGGTTTCTCTCTGTTCTCTCCTATATAGATAGATGAATTTGGAACTCTAAATCCAACATGGATTGTAGTAGCTCTTTGAAACTTGACAAAATAAAGGAGTTCTCAGTTTTGTCTCTATGGTTTGTTTCCTCTTCAAGTAGCCCTAGGCGCAGACTCTGGAAAAGCACTTTCATTGATTGGGGTTGCCAAGCTTCTAAGAAATAACGAGTTTCCCAAGTAACAGCAAATATTTTTTCACCCAATCTTGATGATACTGGTTGCTAATGATCAGTACACAAATCCCACTTGGCTCACCAAATTGTGTTCTTCTAGGTTGAAGCGTTCGCCTAGAGTAGAAGTTTATATATTTAGGTTTCCCTCTGTCCTCTCCTATATAGATATATGAATTTGTAACTCTAAATCCAACATGGTTTGAAGTAGCTCTTTGAAACTTGACAAAATAAAGGAGTTCTCAGTTTTGTCTCTATGGTTTGTTTCCTCTTCAAGTAGCCCTAGGCACAGACTGTGGAAAAGCACTTTCATTGAGAGAGTTTGACAAGCTTCTAAGAAATTAGAAGTTTCCGAAATACCACCAAATATTTTTTCACCCAATTTGATGATACTTGGTGGTAATGATCAGTACACAAATCCCACTTGGATCACCAAATTTTGTTCTTCTAGGTTGAAGCGTTCGTCTACAGTAGCAGTTTTTATATTTAGGTTTCTCTCTGTTCTCTCCTATATAGATAGATGAATTTGGAACTCTAAATCCAACATGGATTGCAGTAGCTCTTTGAAAATTGACAAAATAAAGGAGTTCTCAGTTTTGTCTCTATGGTTTGTTTCCTCTTCAAGTAGCCCTAGGCACAGACTGTGGAAAAGCACTTTCATTGAGAGGGGTTGCCAAGCTTCTAAGAAATAACGAGTTTCCGAAATACCAGCAAATATTTTTTCACCCAATCTTGATGATACTTGGTGGTAATGATCAGTACACAGATCCCACTTGGCTCACCAAATTTTGTTCTTCTAGGTTGAAGCGTTCGTCTACAGTAGCAGTTTTTATATTTAGGTTTCTCTCTGTTCTCTCCTATATAGATAGATGAATTTGGAACTCTAAATCCAACATGGATTGTAGTAGCTCTTTGAAACTTGACAAAATAAAGGAGTTCTCAGTTTTGTCTCTATGGTTTGTTTCCTCTTCAAGTAGCCCTAGGCGCAGACTCTGGAAAAGCACTTTCATTGAGAGGGGTTGCCAAGCTTCTAAGAAATAACGAGTTTCCGAAGTACCAGCAAATATTTTTTCACCCAATCTTGATGATACTGGTTGCTAATGATCAGTACACAAATCCCACTTGGCTCACCAAATTGTGTTCTTCTAGGTTGAAGCGTTCGCCTACAGTAGAAGTTTTTATATTTAGGTTTCCCTCTGTTCTCTCCTATATAGATATATGAATTTGTAACTCTAAATCCAACATGGTTTATTGTAGCTCTTTGAAACTTGACAAAATAAAGGAGTTCTCAGTTTTGTCTCTATGGTTTGTTTCCTCTTCAAGTAGCCCTAGGCAGAGACTGTGGAAAAGCACTTTCATTGAGAGAGTTTGCCAAGCTTCTAAGAAATTACAAGTTTCCGAATTACCAGCAAATATTTTTTCACCCAATCTTGATGATACTTGGTGGTAATGATCAGTACACAAATCCCACTTGGATCACCAAATTTTGTTCTTCTAGGTTGAAGCGTTCGTCTACAGTAGCAGTTTTTATATTTAGGTTTCTCTCTGTTCTCTCCTATATAGATAGATGAATTTGGAACTCTAAATCCAACGTGGATTGTAGTAGCTCTTTGAAACTTGACAACATAAAGGAGTTCTCAGTTTTGTCTCTATGGTTTGTTTCCTCTTCAAGTAACCCTAGGCACAGACTGTGGAAAACCACTTTCATTGAGAGGGGTTGCCAAGCTTCTAAGAAATAACGAATTTCCGAAATACCAGCAAATATTTTTTCACCCAATCTTGATGATACTTGGTGGTAATGATCAGTACACAGATCCCACTTGGCTCACCAAATTATGTTCTTCTAGGTTGAAGCGTTTGTCTACAGTAGCTGTTTTTATATTTAGGTTTCACTCGTTCTCTCATATATAGATAGATGAATTTGGAACTCTAATTCCAACATGGTTTGTAGTAGCTCTTTGTAACTTGACAAAATAAAGGAGTTCTGAGTTTTGTCTCTATGTTTTGTTTCCTCTTCAAGTAGCCCTAGGCACAGACTGTGGAAAAGCACTTTCATTGAGAGGGGTTGCCAAGCTTCTAAGAAATAACGAGTTTCCCAAGTACCAGCAAATATTTTTTCACCCAATCTTGATGATACTGGTTGCTAATGATCAGTACACAAACCCCACTTGGCTCACCAAATTGTGTTCTTCTAGGTTGAAGCGTTCGCCTACAGTAGAAGATTTTATATTTAGGTATCCTCTGTTCTGTCCTATATAGATATATGAATTTGTAACTCTAAATCCAACATGGTTTGTAGTAGCTTTTTGAAACTTGACAAAATAAAGGAGTTCTCAGTTTTGTCTCTATGGTTTGTTTCCTCTTTAAGTAGCCCTAGGCACAGACTGTGGAAAAGCACTTTCATTGAGAGAGTTTGCAAAGCTTCTAAGAAATTACAAGTTTCCGAAATACCAGCAAATATTTTTTCACCCAATCTTGATGATACTTGGTGGTAATGATCAGTACACAGATCCCACTTGGCTCACCAAATTTTGTTCTTCTAGGTTGAAGCGTTCGTCTACAGTATCAGTTTTTATATTTAGGTTTCACTCTGTTCTCTCCTATATAGATAGATGAATTTGGAACTCTAAATCCAACATGGTTTGTAGTAGCTCTTTGAAACTTGACAAAATAAAGAGTTCTGAGTTTTGTCTCTATGGTTTCTTTCCTCTTCAATTAGCCCTAGGCACAGACTGTGGAAAACCTTTTTCATTGAGGGGGTTGCCAAGCTTCTAAGAAATAACGAGTTTCCGAAATATCAGCAAATATTTTTTCACCCAATCTTGATGATACTGGTTGCTAATGATCAGTACACTAATCAAACTTGGCTCACCAAATTTTGTTCTTCTAGGTTGAAGCGTTCGTCTACAGTAGCCGTTTTTATATTTAGGTTTCACTCTGTTCTCTCATATATGGATAGATGAATTTGGAACTCTAAATCCAACATGGTTTGTAGTAGCTCTTTGAAACTTGACAAAATAAAGGAGTTCTCAGTTTTGTCTCTATGGTTTGTTTCCTCTTCAAATCGCCCTAGGCACAGACTGTGGAAAAGCAATTTCATTGAGAGGGGTTGCCAAGCTTCTAAGAAATAACGAGTTTCCATAATACCAGCAAATATTTTTTCACCCAATCTTGATGATACTTGTTGCTAATGATCAGTACACAAATCCCACTTGGCTCACCAAATTTTGTTCTTCTAGGTTGAAGCGTTCGTCTACAGTAGTCGTTTTTATATTTATGTTTCACTCTGTTCTCTCATATATACATAGATGAATTTGGAACTCTAAATCCAACATGTTTTGTAGTAGCTGTTTGAAACTTGACAAAATAAAGGAGTTCTCAGTTTTGTCTCTATGGTTTGTTTCCTCTTCAAGTAGCCCTAGGCACAGACTGTGGAAAACCACTTTCATTGAGAGGGGTTGCCAAGCTTCTAAGAAATAACGAGTTTCCGAAACATCAGCAAATGTTTTTTCACCCAATATTGATGATACTTGGTGGTAATGATCAGTACACAGTACCCGCTTGGCTCACCAAATTATGTTCTTCTAGGTTGAAGCGTGTGTCTACAGTAGCCGTTTTTATATTTAGGTTTCACTCTGTTCTCTCATATATAGATAGATGAATTTGGAACTCTAAATCCAACATGGTTTGTAGTAGCTCTTTGTAACTTGACAAAATAAAGTAGTTCTGAGTTTTGTCTCTTGTTTTGTTTCCTCTTCGAGTAGCCCTAGGCGCAGACTGTGGAAAAGCACTTTCATTGAGAGGGGTTGCCAAGCTTCTAAGAAATAACGAGTTTCCCAAGTACCAGCAAATATTTTTTCAACCAATCTTGATGATACTGGTTGCTAATGATCAGTACACAAACCCCACTTGGCTCACCAAATAGTGTTCTTCTAGGTTGAAGCGTTCGCCTACAGTAGAAGATTTTATATTTAGGTTTCCCTCTGTTCTCTCCTATATAGATATATGAATTTGGAACTCTAAATCCAACATGGTTTGTAGAAGCTCTTTGAAACTTGACAAAATAAAGGAGCTCTCAGTTTTGTCTCTATGGTTTGTTTCCTCTTCAAGTAGCCCTAGGCAAAGACTGTGGAAAAGCACTTTCATTGAGAGAGTTTGCCAAGCTTCTAAGAAATTACAAGTTTCCGAAATACCAGCAAATATTTTTTCACCCAATCTTGATGATACTGGGTGTTAATGATCAGTACACAGATCCCACTTGGCTCACCAAATTTTGTTCTTCTAGGTTGAAGCGTTCGTCTACAGTATCAGTTTTTATATTTAGGTTTCACTCTGTTCTCTCATGTAGAGATAGATGAATTTGGAACTCTAAATCCAACATGGTTTGTAGTAGCTCTTTGAAACTTGACAAAATAAAGGAGTTCTGAGTTTTTTCTCTATGGTTTGTTTCCTCTTCAAGAGGCCTAGGCACAGACTGTGGAAAGCACTTTCATTGAGAGAGTTTGCCAATCTTCTAAGAAATTACAAGTTTCCGAAATACCAGCAAATATTTTTTCACCCAATCTTGATGATACTTGGTGGTAATGATCAGTACACAAATCCCACGTGGCTCACCAAATTTTGTTCTTCTAGGTTGAAGCGTTCGTCTACAGTAGCAGTTTTTATATTTAGGTTTCTCTCAGTTCTCTCCTATATAGATAGATGAATTTGGAACTCTAAATCCAACATGGATTGTAGTAGCTCTTTGAAACTTGACAAAATAAAGGAGTTCTCAGTTTTGTCTCTATGGTTTGTTTCCTCTTCAAGTAGCCCTAGGCACAGACTGTGGAAGAGCACTTTTATTGAGAGGGGTTGCCAAGCTTCTAAGAAATAACGAGTTTCCGAAATACCAGCAAATATTTTTTCACCCAATCTTGATGATACTTGGTGGTAATGATCAGTACACAGATCCCACTTGGCTCACCAAATTTTGTTCTTCTAGGTTGAAGCTTTCGTCAACAGTAGCAGTTTTTATATTTAGGTTTCTCTCTGTTCTCTCCTATATAGATAGATGAATTTGGAACTCTAAATCCAACATGGATTGTAGTAGCTCTTTGAAACTTGACAAAATAAAGGAGTTCTGAGTTTTGTCTCTATGGTTTGTTTCCTCTTCAAGTAGCCCTAGGCGCAGACTCTGGAAAAGCACTTTCATTGAGAGGGGTTGCCAAGCTTCTAAGAAATAACGAGTTTCCGAAGTACCAGCAAATATTTTTTCACCCAATATTGATGATACTGGTTGCTAATAATCAGTACACAAATCCCACTTGGCTCACCAAATTGTGTTCTTATAGGTTGAAGCGTTCGCCTACAGTAGAAGTTTTTATATTTAGGTTTCCTTCTGTCCTCTCCTATATAGATATATGAATTTGTAATTCTAAATCCAACATGGTTTGTAGTAGCTCTTTGAAACTTGACAAAATAAAAAAGTTCTCAGTTTTGTGTCTATGGTTTGTTTCCTCTTCAATAGCCCTAGGCACAGACAGTGGAAAAGCACTTTCATTGAGAGAGTTTGCCAAGCTTCTAAGAAATTACAAGTTTCCGAAATACCAGCAAATATTTTTTCACCCAATCTTGATGATACTTGGTGGTAAGTATCAGTACACAAATCCCACTTGGCTCACCAAATTTTGTTCTTCTAGGTTGAAGCGTTCGTCTACAGTAGCAGTTTTTATATTTAGGTTTCTCTCTGTTGTCTCCTATATAGATAGATGAATTTGGAACTCTAAATCCAACATGGATTGTAGTAGCTCTTTGAAACTTGACAAAATAATGGAGTTCTCAGTTTTGTCTCTATGGTTTGTTTCCTCTTCAAGTAGGCCTAGGCACAGACTGTGGAAGCACTTTTATTGAGATGGGTTGCCAAGCTTCTAAGAAATAACGAGTTTCCATAATACCAGCAAATATTTTTTTACCCAATCTTGATGATACTTGGTGGTAATGATCAGTACACAAATCCCACTTGGCTCACCAAATTTTGTTCGTCTAGGTTGAAGCGTTCGTCTACAGTAGCAGTTTTATATTTAGGTTTCTCTATGTTCTCTCCTATATAGATAGATGAATTTGGAACTTTAAATCCAACATGGATTGTAGTAGCTCTTTGAAACTTGACAAAATAAAGGAGTTCTCAGTTTTTTCTCTATGGTTTGTTTCCTCTTCAAGTAGCCCTAGGCACAGACTGTGGAAAACCACTTTCATTGAGAGGGGTTGCCAAGCTTCTAAGAAATAACGAGTTTCCAAAATACCAGCAAATATTTTTTCACCCAAACTTGATGATACTTGGTGGTAATGATCAGTACACAGATCCCACTTGGCTCACCAAATTTTGTTCTTCTAGGTTGAAGCGTTCGTCTACAGTATCAGTTTTTATATTTAGGTTTCACTCTGTTCTCTCCTATATAGATAGATGAATTTGGAACTCTAAATCCAACATGGTTTGTAGTAGCTCTTTGAAACTTGACAAAATAAAGAGTTCTGAGTTTTGTCTCTATGGTTTCTTTCCTCTTCAATTAGCCCTAGGCACAGACTGTGGAAAACCTTTTTCATTGAGGGGGTTGCCAAGCTTCTAAGAAATAACGAGTTTCCGAAATATCAGCAAATATTTTTTCACCCAATCTTGATGATACTGGTTGCTAATGATCAGTACACTAATCCCACTTGGCTCACCAAATTTTGTTCTTCTAGGTTGAAGCGTTCGTCTACAGTAGCCGTTTTTATATTTAGGTTTCACTCTGTTCTCTCATATATAGATAGATGAATTTGGAACTCTAAATCCAACATGGTTTGTAGTAGCTCTTTGAAACTTGACAAAATAAAGGAGTTCTCAGTTTTGTCTCTATGGTTTGTTTCCTCTTCAAATCGCCCTAGGCACAGACTGTGGAAAAGCAATTTCATTGAGAGGGGTTGCCAAGCTTCTAAGAAATAACGAGTTTCCGAAATATCAGCAAATGTTTTTTCACCCAATATTGATGATACTTGGTGGTAATGATCAGTACACAGTACCCGCTTGGCTCACCAAATTATGTTCTTCTAGGTTGAAGCGTGTGTCTACAGTAGCCGTTTTTATATTTAGGTTTCACTCTGTTCTCTCATATATAGATAGATGAATTTGGAACTCTAAATCCAACATGGTTTGTAGTAGCTCTTTGTAACTTGACAAAATAAAGGAGTTCTGAGTTTTGTCTCTATGTTTTGTTTCCTCTTCTAGTAGCCCTAGGCGCAGACTGTGGAAAAGCACTTTCATTGAGAGGGGTTGCCAAGCTTCTAAGAAATAACGAGTTTCCCAAGTACCAGCAAATATTTTTTCACCCAATCTTGATGATACTGGTTGCTAATGATCAGTACACAAACCCCACTTGGCTCACCAAATAGTGTTCTTCTAGGTTGAAGCGTTCGCCTACAGTAGAAGATTTTATATTTAGGTTTCCCTCTGTTCTCTCCTATATAGATATATGAATTTGGAACTCTAAATCCAACATGGTTTGTAGTAGCTCTTTGAAACTTGACAAAATAAAGGAGTTCTCAGTTTTGTCTCTATGGTTTGTTTCCTCTTCAAGTAGCCCTAGGCACAGACTGTGGAAAAGCACTTTCATTGAGAGGGGTTGCCAAGCTTCTAAGAAATAACGAGTTTCCGAAATACCAGCAAATATTTTTTCACCCAATCTTGATGATACTTGGTGGTAATGATCAGTACACAGATCCCACTTGGCTCACCAAATTTTGTTCTTCTAGGTTGAAGCATTCGTTAACAGTAGCAGTTTTTATATTTAGGTTTCTCTCTGTTCTCTCCTATATAGATAGATGAATTTGGAACTCTAAATCCAACATGGATTGTAGTAGCTCTTTGAAACTTGACAAAATAAAGGAGTTCTGAGTTTTGTCTCTATGGTTTGTTTCCTCTTCAAGTAGCCCTAGGCGCAGACTCTGGAAAAGCACTTTCATTGAGAGGGGTTGCCAAGCTTCTAAGAAATAACGAGTTTCCGAAGTACCAGCAAATATTTTTTCACCCAATCTTGATGATACTTGGTGGTAATGATCAGTACACAAATCCCACTTGGCTCACCAAATTTTGTTCCTCTAGGTTGAAGCGTTCGTCTACAGTAGCAGTTTTTATATTTAGGTTTCTCTCTGTTCTCTCCTATATAGATAGATGAATTTGGAACTTTAAATCCAACATGGATTGTAGTAGCTCTTTGAAACTTGACAAAATAAAGGAGTTCTCAGTTTTGTCTCTATGGTTTGTTTCCTCTTCAAGTAGCCCTAGGCACAGACTGTGGAAAACCACTTTCATTGAGAGGGGTTGCCAAGCTTCTAAGAAATAACGAGTTTCCGAAATACCAGCAAATAATTTTTTCACCCAAACTTGATGATACTTGGTGGTAATGATCAGTACACAGATCCCACTTGGCTCACCAAATTTTGTTCTTCTAGGTTGAAGCGTTCGTCTACAGTATCAGTTTTTATATTTAGGTTTCACTCTGTTCTCTCATATACAGATAGATGAATTTGGAACTCTAAATCCAACATGGTTTGTAGTAGCTCTTTGAAACTTGACAAAATAAAGAGTTCTGAGTTTTGTCTCTATGGTTTCTTTCCTCTTCAATTAGCCCTAGGCACAGACTGTGGAAAACCTCTTTCATTGAGGGGGTTGCCAAGCTTCTAAGAAATAACGAGTTTCCGAAATATCAGCAAATATTTTTTCACCCAATCTTGATGATACTGGTTGCTAATGATCAGTACACTAATCCCACTTGGCTCACCAAATTTTGTTATTCTAGGTTGAAGCGTTCGTCTACAGTAGCCGTTTTTATATTTAGGTTTCACTCTGTTCTCTCATATATAGATAGATGAATTTGGAACTCTAAATCCAACATGGTTTGTTGTAGCTCTTTGAAACTTGAAAAAATAAAGGAGTTCTCAGTTTTGTCTCTATGGTTTGTTTCCTCTTCAAATCGCCCTAGGCACAGACTGTGGAAAAGCAATTTCATTGAGAGGGGTTGCCAAGCTTCTAAGAAATAACGAGTTTCCATAATACCAGCAAATATTTTTTCACCCAATCTTGATGATACTTGTTGCTAATGATCAGTACACAAATCCCACTTGGCTCACCAAATTTTGTTCTTCTAGGTTGAAGCGTTCGTCTACAGTAGTCGTTTTTATATTTATGTTTCACTCTGTTCTCTCATATATACATAGATGAATTTGGAACTCTAAATCCAACATGTTTTGTAGTAGCTGTTTGAAACTTGACAAAATAAAGGAGTTCTCAGTTTTGTCTCTATGGTTTGTTTCCTCTTCAAGTAGCCCTAGGCACAGACTGTGGAAAACCACTTTCATTGAGAGGGGTTGCCAAGCTTCTAAGAAATAACGAGTTTCCGAAATATCAGCAAATATTTTTTCACCCAATCTTGATGATACTTGGTGGTAATGATCAGTACACAGTACCCGCTTGGCTCACCAAATTATGTTCTTCTAGGTTGAAGCGGGTGTCTACAGTAGCCGTTTTTATATTTAGGTTTCACTCTGTTCTCTCATATATAGATAGATGAATTTGGAACTCTAAATCCAACATGGTTTGTAATAGCTCTTTGTAACTTGACAAAATAAAGGAGTTCTGAGTTTTCTCTCTATGTTTTGTTTCCTCTTCGAGTAGCCCTAGGCGCAGACTGTGGAAAAGCACTTTCATTGAGAGGGGTTGCCAAGCTTCTAAGAAATAACGAGTTTCCCAAGTACCAGCAAATATTTTTTCACCCAATCTTGATGATACTGGTTGCTAATGATCAGTACACAAACCCCACTTGGCTCACCAAATAGTGTTCTTCTAGGTTGAAGCGTTCGCCTACAGTGGAAGATTTTATATTTAGGTTTCCCTCTGTTCTCTCCTATATAGATATATGAATTTGGAACTCTTAATCCAACATGGTTTGTAGTAGCTCTTTGAAACTTGACAAAATAAAGGAGTTCTCAGTTTTGTCTCTATGGTTTGTTTCCTCTTCAAATAGCCCTAGGCAAAGACTGTGTAAAAGCACTTTCATTGAGAGAGTTTGCCAAGCTTCTAAGAAATTACAAGTTTCCGAAATACCAGCAAATATTTTTTCACCCAATCTTGATGATACTGGGTGTTAATGATCAGTACACAGATCCCACTTGGCTCACAAAATTTTGTTCTTCTAGGTTGAAGCGTTCGTCTACAGTAGCAGTTTTTATATTTAGGTTTCTCTCTGTTCTCTCCTATATAGATAGATGAATTTGGAACTCTAAATCCAACATGGATTGTAGTAGCTCTTTGAAACTTGACAAAATAAAGGAGTTCTGAGTTTTGTCTCTATGGTTTGTTTCCTCTTCAAGTAGCCCTAGGCGCAGACTCTGGAAAAGCACTTTCATTGAGAGGGGTTGCCAAGCTTCTAAGAAATAACGAGTTTCCGAAGTGCCAGCAAATATTTTTTCACCCAATCTTGATGATACTTGTTGCTAATGATCAGTACACAAATCCCACTTGGCTCACCAAATTTTGTTCTTCTAGGTTGAAGCGTTCGTCTACAGTAGCCGTTTTTATATTTAGGTTTCACTCTGTTCTCTCATATATAGATAGATGAATTTGGAACTCTAAACCCAACATGGTTTGTAGTAGCTCTTTGAAACTTGACAAAATAAAGGAGTTCTCAGTTTTGTCTCTATGGTTTGTTTCCTCTTCAAGTAGCCCTAGGTGCAGACTCTGGAAAAGCACTTTCATTGAGAGGGGTTGCCAAGCTTCTAAGAAATAACGAGTTTCCGAAGTACCAGCAAATATTTTTTCACCCAATCTTGATGATACTGGTTGCTAATGATCAGTACACAGATCCCACTTGGCTCACCAAATTTTGTTCTTCTAGGTTGAAGCGTTCGTCTACAGTAGCAGTTTTTATATTTAGGTTTCACTCTGTTCTCTCATATATAGACAGATGAATTTGGAACTCTAAATCCAACATGGTTTGTAGTAGCTCTTTGAAACTCGACAAAATAAAGAGTTCTGAGTTTTGTCTCTATGGTTTGTTTCCTCTTCAAGTAGCCCTAGGCACAGACTGTGGAAAAGCACTTTCATTGAGAGGGGTTGCCAAGCTTCTAAGAAATAACGAGTTTCCGAAGTACGAGCAAATATTTTTCCACCCAATCTTGATGATACTGGTTGCTAATGATCAGTGCACAAATCCCACTTGGCTCACCAAATTGTGTTCTTCTAGGTTGAAGCGTTCGCCTACAGTAGAAGTTTTTATATTTAGGTTTCCCTCTGTTCTCTCCTATATAGATATATGAATTTGTAACTCTAAATCCAACATGGTTTGTAGTAGCTCTTTGAAACTTGACAAAATAAAGGAGTTCTCAGTTTTGTCTCTATGGTTTGTTTCCTCTTCAAATAGCCCTAGGCAAAGACTGTGTAAAAGCACTTTCATTGAGAGAGTTTGCCAAGCTTCTAAGAAATTACAAGTTTCCGAAATACCAGCGAATATTTTTTCACCCAATCTTGATGATACTGGGTGTTAATGATCAGTACACAGATCCCACTTGGCTCACAAAATTTTGTTCTTCTAGGTTGAAGCGTTCGTCTACAGTAGCAGTTTTTATATTTAGGTTTCTCTCTGTTAGCTCCTATATAGATAGATGAATTTGGAACTCTAAATCCAACATGGATTGTAGTAGCTCTTTGAAACTTAACAAAATAAAGGAGTTCTCAGTTTTGTTTCTATGGTTTGTTTCGTCTTCAAGTAGCCCTAGGCACAGACTGTGGAAAAGCACTTTCATTGAGAGGGGTTGCCAAGCTTCTAAGAAATAACGAGTTTCCGAAGTACCAGCAAATATTTTTTCACCCAATCTTGATGATACTTGGTGGTAATGATCAGTACACAAATCCCACTTGGCTCACCAAATTTTGTTCCTCTAGGTTGCAGCGTTCGTCTACAGTAGCAGTTTTTATATTTAGGTTTCTCTCTGTTCTCTCCTATATAGATAGATGAATTTGGAACTTTAATCCAACATGGATTGTAGTAGCTCTTTGAAACTTGACAAAATAAAGGAGTTCTCAGTTTTGTCTCTATGGTTTGTTTCCTCTTCAAGTAGCCCTAGGTGCAGACTCTGGAAAAGCACTTTCATTGAGAGGGGTTGCCAAGCTTCTAAGAAATAACGAGTTTCCGAAGTACCAGCAAATATTTTTTCACCCAATCTTGATGATACTGGTTGCTAATGATCAGTACACAGATCCCACTTGGCTCACCAAATTTTGTTCTTCTAGGTTGAAGCGTTCGTCTACAGTAGCAGTTTTTATATTTAGGTTTCACTCTGTTCTCTCATATATAGACAGATGAATTTGGAACTCTAAATCCAACATGGTTTGTAGTAGCTCTTTGAAACTCGACAAAATAAAGAGTTCTGAGTTTTGTCTCTATGGTTTGTTTCCTCTTCAAGTAGCCCTAGGCACAGACTGTGGAAAAGCACTTTCATTGAGAGGGGTTGCCAAGCTTCTAAGAAATAACGAGTTTCCGAAGTACGAGCAAATATTTTTCCACCCAATCTTGATGATACTGGTTGCTAATGATCAGTACACAAATCCCACTTGGCTCACCAAATTGTGTTCTTCTAGGATGAATCGTTCGCCTACAGTAGAAGTTTTTATATTTAGGTTTCCCTCTGTTCTCTCCTATATAGATATATGAATTTGTAACTCTAAATCCAACATGGTTTGTAATAGCTCTTTGAAACTTGACAAAATAAAGGAGTTCTCAGTTTTGTCTCTATGGTTTGTTTCCTCTTCAAGTAGCCCTGGGCACAGACTGTGGAAAAGCACTTTCATTGAGAGAGTTTGCCAAGCTTCTAAGAAAATACAAGTTTCCGAAATACCAGCAAATATTTTTTCACCCAATCTTGATGATACTTGGTGGTAATGATCAGTACACAAATCCCACTTGGCTCACCAAATTTTGTTTTTCTAGGTTGATGCGTTCCTCTACAGTAGCAGTTTTTATATTTAGGTTTCACTCTGTTCTCTCATATATAGATAGATGAATTTGGAACTCTAAATCCAACATGGTTTGTAGTAGCTCTTTGAAACTTGATAAAATAAAGAGTTCTGAGTTTTGTCTCTATGGTTTCTTTCCTCTTCAATTAGCCCTAGGCACAGACTGTGGAAAACCACTTTCATTGAGGGGGTTGCCAAGCTTCTAAGAAATAACGAGTTTCCGAAATATCAGCAAATATTTTTTCACCCAATCTTGATGATACTGGTTGCTAATGATCAGTACACAAATCCCACTTGGCTCACCAAATTATGTTCTTCTAGGTTGAAGCGTTCGTCTACAGTAGCCGTTTTTATATTTAGGTTTCACTCTGTTCTCTCATATATAGATAGATGAATTTGGACCTCTAAATCCAACATGGTTTGTAGTAGCTCTTTGAAACTTGACAAAATAAAGGAGTTCTGAGTTTTGTCTCTATGGTTTGTTTCCTCTTCAAGTAGCCCTATGTGCAGACTCTGGAAAAGCACTTTCATTGAGAGGGGTTGCCAAGCTTCTAAGAAATAACGAGTTTCCGTAGTACCAGCAAATATTTTTTCACCCGATCTTGATGATACTGGTTGCTAATGATCAGTACACAGATCCCACTTGGCTCACCCAATTTTGTTCTTCTAGGTTGAAGCGTTCGTCTACAGTAGCAGTTTTTATATTTAGGTTTCACTCTGTTCTCTCATATATAGATAGATGAATTTGGAACTCTAAATCCAACATGGTTTGTAGTAGCTCTTTGAAACTCGACAAAATAAAGAGTTCTGAGTTTTGTCTCTATGGTTTGTTTCCTCTTCAAGTAGCCCTAGGCACAGACTGTGGAAAAGCACTTTCATTGAGAGGGGTTGCCAAGCTTCTAAGAAATAACGAGTTTCCGAAGTACGAGCAAATATTTTTCCACCCAATCTTGATGATACTGGTTGCTAATGATCAGTACACAAATCCCACTTGGCTCACCAAATTGTGTTCTTCTAGGTTGAAGCGTTCGCCTACAGTAGAAGTTTTTATATTTAGGGTTCCCTCTGTTCTCTCCTATATAGATATATGAATTTGTAACTCTAAATCCAACATGGTTTGTAGTAGCTCTTTGAAACTTGACAAAATAAAGGAGTTCTCAGTTTTGTCTCTATGGTTTGTTTCCTCTTCAAGTAGCCCTAGGCACAGACTGTGGAAAACCACTTTCATTGAGAGGGGTTGCCAAGCTTCTAAGAAATAACGAGTTTCCGAAATACCAGCAAATATTTTTTCACCCAATCTTGATGATACTGGTTGCTAATGATCAGTACACAAATCCCACTTGGCTCACCAAATTTTGTTCTTCTAGGTTGAAGCGTTAGTCTACAGTAGCCGTTTTTATATTTAGGTATCTCTCTGTTCTCTCCTATATAGATAGATTAATTTGGAACTCTAAATCCAACATGGATTGTAGTAGCTCTTT
>NW_027511871.1:0-20237 GCF_048772815.1 Callospermophilus lateralis
TTCCACAGTTTCTGCTTAGGGCTACTTGAAGAGGAAAGAAATAATAGAGACAAAACTTAGAATTCCTTTATTTTGTCAAGTTTCAAAGAGCTACTACAAACCATGTTGGATTTAGAGTTCCAAATTCATCTATCTATATAGGAGAGAACAGAGAGAAACTTAAATATAAAATCTACTACTGTAGACGAACGCTTCAACCTAGATGAACAAAATTGGTGAGCCAAGTGGGATTTGTGTACTGATCATTACCAGCAAGTATCATCAAGACTGGGTGAAACAAAATTTGCTGGTATTTGGGAAACTCGTTATTTCTTAGAAGCTTGGCAACCCCTCTCAATGAAAGTGCTTTTCCACAGTCTGTGCCTAGGGCTAGTTGAAGAGGAAACAACGATAGAGACAAAACTGAGAAGTCCTTTATTTTGTCAAGTTTCAAAGAGCTACTACAAACCATGTTGGATTTAGAGTTCCAAATTCATCTATCTATATAGGAGAGAACAGAGGGAAACCTAAATATAAAAACGACTACTGTAGACGAACGCTTCAACCTAGAAGACGAAAATTTGGTGAGCCAAGTGGGATTTGTTTACTGATCATTAGCACCAAGTATCATCAGGATTGGGTGAAAAAATATTTGCTGGTATTTCGGAAACTCGTTATTTCTTAGAAGCTTGGCAACCCCTCTCAATGAAATTGCTTTTCCACAGTCTGTGCCTAGGGCTACTTGAATAGGTAAGAAACCGTAGAGACAAAAGTGAGAACTCCTTTTTTTGTCAAGTTTCAAAGTGCTACTACAAACCATGTTGGATTTAAAGTTCCAAATTCATCTATCTATATAGGAGAGAACAGAGTGAAACCGAAAAATATAAACTGCTACTGTAAAGGAACGCTTCAACCTAGAAGAACAATATTTGGTGAGTCAAGTGGGATATGTGTACCGATCATTACCACCAAGTATCATCAAGTTTGGGTGAAAAATATTTGCTGGTATTTCGGAAACTCTTTATTTCTGGAAGCTTGGCAACCCCTTTCAATGAAAGTGCTTTTCCACAGTCTCTGCTTATGGCTACTTGAAGTGGAAACAAACCATAGAGACAAAACTGAGAACTCCTTTATTTTGTCAAGTTTCAAAGAGAGACTACAAACCAAGTTGGATTTAGAGTTCCAAATTCATCTATCTATATAGGAGAGAACAGAGGGAAACCTAAATATAAAAACGACTACTATAGACGAACGCTTCAACCTAGAAGAACAAAATTTGGTGAGCCAAGTGGGATTTGTGTACTGATCATTACCACCAAGTATCATCAAGATTGGGTGAAAAAATATTTGCAGGTATTTCGGAAACTCGTTATTTCTTAGAAGCTTGGCAACCCCTCTCAATGAAACTGCTTTTCCACAGTCTCGGCTTAGGGCTACTTGAAGAAAAAACTAACCATAGAGACAAACTGAGATCTACTTTTCTTGGTCAAGTTTCAAAGAGCTACTACAAACCATGTTGGATTTAGAGTTCCAGATTCATCTATCTATATAGGAGAGAACAGAGAGAAATCTAAATATAAAAATGATTACTGTAGATGAACGCTTCAACCTAGAAGAACAAAACTTGGTGAGCCAAGTGGGATTTGTATCCTTGTCATTACGACCACGTATCATCCAGATTGGGTGAAAAAATATTTGCTTGTATTTCGGAAACTCGTAATTTTTGGAAGCTTGGCAACCCCTTTCAATGAAAGTGCTTATCCACATTTTCTGCTTAGTTCTACTTGAATAGGAAACAAACCGTAGACACAAAAGTGAGAACTCCTTTATTTTGTCAAGTTTCAAAGAGCTACTACAAACCATGTTGGATTAAGAGTTCCAAATTCATCTATCTATATAGGAGAGAACAGAGGGAATCCTAAAAATAAAAACTGCTACTGTAAACGAACGCTTCAACCTAGAAGAACAAAATTTGGTGAGCCAAGTGGGATTTTTGTACTGATCATTACCACCACGTATCATCAACATTGGGTGAAAAAATATTTGCTGGTATTTCGGAAACTTGTAATTTCTTGGAAGCTTGGCAACCCCTTTCAATGAAAGTGCTTTTCCACAGTTTCTGCTTAGGGCTACTTGAAGAGGAAACAAACCATAGAGACAAATCAGAGAACTACTTTTTTTGTCAAGTTTCAAAGAGCTACTACAAACCATGTTGAATTTAGTGTTCCAAATTCATCTATCTATATAGGAGAGAACAGAGTGAAACCTAAAAATATAAACTTCTACTGTAAAAGAACGCTTCAACCTAGAAGAACAAAATTTGGTGACCAAGTGGGATTTGTGTACTGATCATTACCACCAAGTATCATCAAAACTGGGTGAAAAAATATTTGCTGGTATTTCGTAAACTCGTTATTTTTTAGAAGTTGGAAACCCCCTCAATGAAAGTGCTTTTCCACAGTCTGTGCCTAGGGCTACTTTAAGAGGAAACAACCATAGAGAAAAAACTGAGAAGTCCTTTATTTTGTCAAGTTTCAAACAACTACTACAAACCATGTTGGATTTAGAGTTCCAAATTCATCTATCTATATAGGAGAGAACAGAGGGAAACCTAAATATGAAAACGACTACTGTAGACGAACGCTTCAACCTAGATGAACAAAATTTGGTGAGCCAAGTGGGATTTGTGTACTGATCATTACCACCAAGTATCATCAAGATTGGGTGAAAAAATATTTGCTGGTATTTCGGAAAATCGTTATTTCTTAGAAGTTTGGCAACCCCTCTCAATGAAAGTGCTTTTCCACAGTCTGTGCCTAGGGCTATTTGAAGAGGAAACATCCATAGAGACAAACCTGAGAACTCCTTTATTTTGTCAAGTTTCAAAGGGCTACTACAAACCATGTTGTATTTAGAGTTCCAAATTCATCAATCTATACAGGAGAGATCAGAGGGAAACCTAAAAATATAAACTGCTACTGTAAACGAATGCTTCAACCTAGAAGAACAAAATTTGGTGAGCCAAGTGGGATTTGTGTACCGATCATTACCACCACGTATCATCAAGATTGGGTGAAAAAATATTTGCTGGTATTTGGGAAAATCGTAATTTCTTGGAAGCTTGGCAACCCCTTTCAATGAAAGTGCTTTTCCACAGTCTCTGCTTAGGGCTACTTGAAGAGGAAACAAATTATAGAGACAAACCTGAGAACTCCTTTATTATGTCAAGTATCAAAGAGCTACTACAAACCTTGTTGGATTTAGAGTTTCAAATTCATCTATCTACATAGGAGAGAACAGAGTGAAACCTAAACATAAAAACTGCTGCTGTAGACGAACATTTCAACATAGAAGAACAAAATTTGGTGAGCCAAGTGGGATTTGTGTACTGATCATTACCACCAAGTATCATCAAGATTGGGTGAAAAAATATTTGCTGGTATTTCGGAAACTCGTTATTTCTTAGATGCTTGGCTACCCCTCTCAATGAAAGTGCTTTTCCACAGTCTGTGCCTAGGGCTACTTGAATAGGAAACAAACCGTAGACACAAAAGTGAGAACTCCTTTATTTTGTCAAGTTTCAAAGACCTACTACAAACCATGTTGGATTAAGAGTTCCAAATTCATCTATCTATATAGGAGAGAACAGAGGGAATCCTAAAAATAAAAACTGCAACTGTAAACGAACGCTTCCACCTAGAAGAACAAAATTTGGTGAGCCAAGTGGGATTTGTGTACTTGTCATACCACCACGTATCATCAAGATTGGGTGAAAAAATATTTGCTGGTATTTCAGAAACTCGTAATTTCTTGGAAGCTTGGCAACCCCTTTCAATTAAAGTGCTTTTCCACAGTCTCGGCTTAGGGCTACTTGAAGAAAAAACAAACCATAGAGACAAAACTGAGATCTACTTTTCTTGGTCAAGTTTCAAAGAGCTACTACAAACCATGTTCTATTTAGAGTTCCAAATTCATCTATCTATATAGGAGAGAACAGAGAGAAATCTAAATATAAAAACGATTACTGTAGATGAACGCTTCAACCTAGAACAACAAAATTTGGTGAGCCAAGTGGGATTTGTGTCCTTGTCATTACGACCACGTATCATCCAGATTGGGTGAAAAAATATTTGCTTGTATTTCGGAAACTCGTAATTTCTTGGAAGCTTGGCAACCCCTTTCAATGAAAGTGCTTATTCACAGTTTCTGCTTAGGGCTGCTTGAATAGGAAACAAATAGTTGTAACAAAACTTAGAAGTCCTTTATTTTGTCAAGTTTCAAACAGCTACTACAAACCCTGTTGGATTTAGAGTTCCAAATTCATCTATCTATATAGGAGAGAACAGAGTGAAACCGAAAAATATAAACTGCTACTGTAAAAGAACGCTTCAACCTAGAAGAACAATATTTGGTGAGTCAAGTGTGATTTGTGTACCGATTATTACCACCAAGTATCATCAAGTTTGGGTGAAAAATATTTGCTGGCATTTCGGAAACTCCTTATTTCTGGAAGCTTGGCAACCCCTTTCAATGAAAGTGCTTTTCCACAGTCTCTGCTTAGGGCTACTTGAAGAGGAAACAAACCATAGAGACAAAACTGAGAACTCCTTTATTTTGTCAGGTTTCAAAGAGAGACTACAAACCAAGTTGGATTTAGAGTTCCAAATTCATCTATCTATATAGGAGAGAACAGAGGGAAACCTAAATATAAAAACGACTACTGTAGACGAACGCTTCAACCTACAAGAACAAAATTTGGTGAGCCAAGTGGGATTTGTGTTCTGATCATTACCACCAAGTATCATCAAGATTGGGTGAAAAAATATTTGCTGGTATTTCGGAAACTCGTTATTTCTTAGAAGCTTGGCAACCCCTCTCAATGAAACTGCTTTTCCACAGTCTGTGCCTTGGGCTACTTGAAGAGGAAACAACCATAGAGACAAAACTGAGAACTCCTTTATTTTGTCAAGTTTCAAAGAGCTACTACAAACCATGTTGGATTTAGAGTTCCAATTTCATCTATCGATATAGTAGAGAACAGAGTGAAACCAAAAATATAAACTGCAACTGTAAACGAATGCTTCAACCTAGAAGAACAAATTTGGTGGGCCAAGTGGGATTTTTGTCCTTGTCATTATGACCAGG
The DNA here is from genome assembly GCF_048772815.1 of Callospermophilus lateralis. Lineage (NCBI taxonomy): Eukaryota > Metazoa > Chordata > Mammalia > Rodentia > Sciuridae > Callospermophilus > Callospermophilus lateralis. The sequence goes on from NW_027511871.1 coordinate 5,125, forward strand.
AATCATCCAGATTTGGTGAAAAAATATTTGCTGGTATTTCGGAAACTCGTAATTTCTTGGAAGCTTGGCAACCCCTTTCAATGAAAGTGCTTTTCCACAGTCTCTGCTAGGGCTACTCGAAGAGAAAACAAATCATAGAGACAAAACTGGGAACTACTTTTTTGTCAAGTTTCAAAGAGTGACTACAAACCATGTTGGATTTAGAGTTCCAAATTCATCTATCTATATAGGAGAGAACCGAGGGAAACCTAAATATAAAAACGACTACTGTAGACGAACGCTTCAACCTAGAAGAACAAAATTTGGTGACCAAGTGGGATTTGTGTACTGATCATTACCACCAAGTATCATCAAGACTGGGTGAAAAAATATTTGCTGGTATTTCGGAAACTCGTTATTTTTTAGAAGTTGGAAACCCCCTCAATGAAAGTGCTTTTCCACAGTCTGTGCCTAGGGCTACTTTAAGAGGAAACAACCATAGAGAAAAAACTGAGAAGTCCTTTATTTTGTCAAGTTTCAAACAACTACTACAAACCATGTTGGATTTAGAGTTCCAAATTCATCTATCTTTATAGGAGAGAACAGAGGGAATCCTAAAAATAAAAACTGCAACTATAAACGAACACTTCCACCTAGAAGAACAAAATTTGGTGAGCCAAGTGGGATTTGTGTACTTGTCATACCACCACGTATCATCAAGATTGGGTGAAAAAATATTTGCTGGTATTTCAGAAACTCGTAATTTCTTGGAAGCTTGGCAACCCCTTTCAATGAAAGTGCTTTTCCACAGTCTCGGCTTAGGGCTACTTGAAGAAAAAACAAACCATAGAGACAAAACTGAGATCTACTTTTCTTGGTCAAGTTTCAAAGAGCTACTACAAACCATGTTCTATTTAGAGTTCCAAATTCATCTATCTATATAGGAGAGAACAGAGAGAAATCTAAATATAAAAACGATTACTGTAGATGAACGCTTCAACCTAGAAGAACAAAATTTGGGGGGCCAAGTGGGCTTTGTGTCCTTGTCATTACGACCACGTATCATCCAGATTGGGTGAAAAAATATTTGCTTGTATTTCGGAAACTCGTAATTTCTTGGAAGCTTGGCAACCCCTTTCAATGAAAGTGCTTATCCACAGTTTCTGCTTAGGGCTGCTTGAAGAGGAAACAAATAGTTGAGACAAAACTTAGAAGTCTTTTATTTTGTCAAGTTTCAAAGAGTTACTACAAACCCTGTTGGATTTAGAGTTCCAAATTCATCTATCTATATAGGAGAGAACAGAGTGAAACCGAAAAATATAAACTGCTACTGTAAAAGAACGCTTCAAACTAGAAGAACAATATTTGGTGAGTCAAGTGTGATTTGTGTACCGATTATTACCACCAAGTATCATCAAGTTTGGGTGAAAAATATTTGCTGGCATTTCGGAAACTCCTTATTTCTGGAAGCTTGGCAACCCCTTTCAATGAAAGTGCTTTTCCACAGTCTCTGCTTAGGGCTACTTGAAGAGGAAACAAACCATGGAGACAAAACTGAGAACTCCTTTATTTTGTCAGGTTTCAAAGAGAGACTACAAACCAAGTTGGATTTAGAGTTCCAAATTCATCTATCTATATAGGAGAGAATAGAGGGAAACCTAAATATAAAAACGACTACTGTAGACGAACGCTTCAACCTAGAAGAACAAAATTTGGTGAGCCAAGTGGGATTTGTGTTCTGATCATTACCACCAAGTATCATCAAGATTGGGTGAAAAAATATTTGCTGGTATTTCGGAAACTCGTTATTTCTTAGAAGCTTGGCAACCCCTCTCAATGAAACTGCTTTTCCACACTCTGTGCCTTGGGCTACTTGAAGAGGAAACAACCATAGAGACAAAACTGAGAACTCCTTTATTTTGTCAAGTTTCAAAGAGCTACTACAAACCATGTTGGATTTAGAGTTCCAATTTCATCTATCGATATAGTAGAGAACAGAGTGAAACCAAAAATAAAAACTGCAACTGTAAACGAATGCTTCAACCTAGAAGAACAAAATTTGGTGGGCCAAGTGGGATTTTTGTCCTTGTCATTACGACCACGTATCATCCAGATTTGGTGAGAAAATATTTGCTGGTATTTCGGAAACTCGTAATTTCTTGGAAGCTTGGCAACCCCTTTCAATGAAAGTGCTTTTCCACAGTCTCTGCTTAGGGCTACTCGAAGAGAAAACAAATCATAGAGACAAAACTGGGAACTACTTTTTTGTCAAGTTTCAAAGAGTGACTACAAACCATGTTGGATTTAGAGTTCCAAATTCATCTATCTATATAGGAGAGAACCGAGGGAAACCTAAATATAAAAACGACTACTGTAGATGAACGCTTCAACCTAGAAGAACAAAATTTTGTGACCAAGTGGGATTTGTGTACTGATCATTACCACCAAGTATCATCAAGACTGGGTGAAAAAATATTTGCTGGTATTTCGGAAACTCGTTATTTTTTAGAAGTTGGAAACCCCCTCAATGAAAGTGCTTTTCCACAGTCTGTGCCTAGGGCTACTTTAAGAGGAAACAACCATAGAGAAAAAACTGACAAGTCCTTTATTTTGTCAAGTTTCAAACAACGACTACAAACCATGTTGGATTTAGAGTTCCAAATTCATCTATCTATATAGGAGAGAACAGAGGGAATCCTAAAAAATAAAAACTGCAACTGTAAACGAACACTTCCACCTAGAAGAACAAAATTTGGTGAGCCAAGTGGGATTTGTGTACTTGTCATACCACCACGTATCATCCAGATTTGGTGAAAAAATATTTGCTGGTATTTCGGAAACTCGTAATTTCTTGGAAGCTTGGCAACCCCTTTCAATGAAAGTGCTTTTCCACAGTCTCTGCTTAGGGCTACTCGAAGAGAAAACAAATCATAGAGACAAAACTGGGAACTACATTTTTGTCAAGTTTCAAAGAGTGACTACAAACCATGTTGGATTTAGAGTTCCAAATTCATCTATCTATATAGGAGAGAACAGAGGGAAACCTAAATATAAAAACGACTACTGTAGACGAACGCGTCAACCTAGATGAACAAAATTTGGTGAGCCAAGTGGGATTTGTGTACTGATCATTACCACCAAGTATCATCAAGATTCTGTGAAAAAAATATTTGCTGGTATTTCGGAAAATGGTAATTTCTTAGAAGTTTGGCAACCCCTCTCAATGAAAGTGCTTTTCCACAGTCTGTGCCTAGGGCTATTTGAAGAGGAAACATCCATAGAGACAAACCTGAGAACTCCTTTATTCTGTCAAGTTTCAACGGGCTACTACAAACCATGTTGTATTTAGAGTTCCAAATTCATCAATCTATACAGGAGAGAACAGAGGGAAACCTAAAAATATAAACTGCTACTGTAAACGAATGCTTCAACCTAGAAGAACAAAATTTGGTGAGCCAAGTGGGATTTGTGTACCGATCATTACCACCACGTATCATCAAGATTGGGTGAAAAAATATTTGCTGGTATTTGGGAAAATCGTAATTTCTTGGAAGCTTGGCAACCCCTTTCAATGAAAGTGCTTTTCCACAGTCTCTGCTTAGGGCTACTTGAAGAGGAAACAAATTATAGAGACAAACCTGAGAACTCCTTTATTATGTCAAGTATCAAAGAGCTACTACAAACCTTGTTGGATTTAGAGTTTCAAATTCATCTATCTACATAGGAGAGAACAGAGTGAAACCTAAACATAAAAACTGCTGCTGTAGACGAACACTTCAACATAGAAGAACAAAATTTGGTGAGCCAAGTGGGATTTGTGTACTGATCATTACCACCAAGTATCATCAAGATTGGGTGAAAAAATATTTGCTGGTATTTCGGAAACTCGTTATTTCTTAGATGCTTGGCTACCCCTCTCAATGAAAGTGCTTTTCCACAGTCTGTGCCTAGGGCTACTTGAATAGGAAACAAACCGTAGACACAAAAGTGAGAACTCCTTTATTTTGTCAAGTTTCAAAGACCTACTACAAACCATGTTGGATTAAGAGTTCCAAATTTATCTATCTATATAGGAGAGAACAGAGGGAATACTAAAAATAAAAACTGCAACTGTAAACGAACGCTTCCACCTAGAAGAACAAAATTTGGTGAGCCAAGTGGGATTTGTGTACTTGTCATACCACCACGTATCATCAAGATTGGGTGAAAAAATATTTGCTGGTATTTCAGAAACTCGTAATTTCTTGGAAGCTTGGCAACCCCTTTCAATGAAAGTCCTTTTCCACAGTCTCGGCTTAGGGCTACTTGAAGAAAAAACAAACCATAGAGACAAAACTGAGATCTACTTTTCTTGGTCAAGTTTCAAAGAGCTACTACAAACCATGTTCTATTTAGAATCCAAATTCATCTATCTATATAGGAGAGAACAGAGAGAAATCTAAATATAAAAACGATTACTGTAGATGAACGCTTCAACCTAGAAGAACAAAATTTGGTGAGCCAAGTGGGAATTGTGTCCTTGTCATTACGACCACGTATCATCCAGATTGGGTGAAAAAATATTTGCTTGTATTTCGAAAACTCGTAATTTCTTGGAAGCTTGGCAACCCCTTTCAATGAAAGTGCTTATCCACAGTTTCTGCTTAGGGCTGCTTGAAGAGGAAACAAATAGTTGAGACAAAACTTAGAATTCCTTTATTTTGTCAAGTTTCAAAGAGCTACTACAAACCATGTTGGATTTAGAGTTCCAAATTCATCTATCTATATAGGAGAGAACAGAGGGAAACCTAAATATAAAAACGAGTACTGTAGACGAACGCTTCAACCTAGAAGAACAAAATTTGGTGAGCCAAGTGGGATTTGTGTACTGATCATTACCACCAAGTATCATCAAGATTGGGTGAAAAAATATTTGCTGGTATTTCGGAAAGTCGTTATTTCTTAGAAGCTTGGCAACCCCTCTCAATGAAACTGCTTTTCCACAGTCTCGGCTTAGGGCTACTTGAAGAAAAAACAAACCATAGAGACAAAACTGAGATCTACATTTCTTGGTCAAGTTTCAAAGAGCTACTACAAACCATGTTGGATTTAGAGTTCCAGATTCATCTATCTATATAGGAGAGAACAGAGAGAAATCTAAATATAAAAATGATTACTGTAGATGAACGCTTCAACCTAGAAGAACAAAATTTGGTGAGCCAAGTGGGATTTGTGTCCTTGTCATTATGACCACGTATCATCCAGATTGGGTGGAAAAATATTTGCTTGTATTTCGGAGACTCGTAATTTCTTGGAAGCTTGGCAACCCCTTTCAATGAAAGTGCTTATCCACAGTTTCTGCTTAGGGCTACTTGAATAGGAAACAAACCGTAGACACAAAAGTGAGAACTCCTTTATTTTGTCAAGTTTCAAAGAGCTACTACAAACCATGTTGGATTAAGAGTTCCAAATTCATCTATCTATATAGGAGAGAACAGAGGGAATCCTAAAAATAAAAACTGCTACTGTAAACGAACGCTTCAACCTAGAAGAACAAAATTTGGTGAGCCAAGTGGGATTTTTGTACCGATCATTACCACCAGGTATCATCAACATTGGGTGAAAAAATATTTGCTGGTATTTCGGAAACTCGTAATTTCTTGGAAGCTTGGCAACCCCTTTCAATGAAAGTGCTTTTCCACTGTTTCTGCTTAGGGCTACTTGAAGAGGAAACAAACCATAGAGACAAATCAGAGAACTACTTTTTTTGTCAAGTTTCAAAGAGCTACTACAAACCATGTTGAATTTAGAGTTCCAAATTCAACTATCTATATAGGAGAGAACAGAGTGAAACCTAAAAATATAAACTTCTACTGTAAAAGAACGCTTCAACCTAGAAGAACAAAATTTGGTGAGTCAAGTGGGATTTGTGTACCGATCATTACCACCAAGTATCATCAAGATTGGGTGAAAAAATATTTGCTGGTATTTCGGAAACTCGTTATTTTTTAGAAGCTTGGCAAACCCTCTCAATGAAAGTGCTTTTCCACATTCTGTGCCTAGGGCTACTTGAAGAGGAAACAACCATAGAGACAAAACTGAGAACTCCTTTATTTTGTCAAGTTTCAAAGAGCTACTACAAACCATGTTGGATTTAGAGTTCCAAATTCATCTATCTATATAGGAGAGAACAGAGGGAAACCTAAATTAAAAAAACGACTACTGTAGACGAACGCTTCAACCTAGTAGAACAAAATTTGGTGAGCCAAGTGGGATTTGTTTCCTGATCATTACCACAATGTATCATCAAGATTGGGTGAAAAAATATTTGCTGGTATTTCGGAAACAGGTTATTTCTTAGAAGGTTAGCAACCCTTCTATATGAATGTGCTTTTCCAAGTCGGTGCCTAGGGCTACTTGAAGAGGAAACAAACCATAGAGACAAAACTGAGAACTCCTTTATTTTGTCAAGTTTCAAAGAGCTACTACAAACCATGTTGGATTTAGAGTTCCAATTTCATCTATCAATATAGGAGAGAACAGAGGGAAACCAAAAATAAAAACTGCAACTGTAAACGAATGCTTCAACCTAGAAGAACAAAATTTGGTGGGCCAAGTGGGCTTTGTGTCCTTGTCATTATGACCACGTATCATCCAGATTGGGTGAAAAAATATTTGCTGGTATTTCGGAAACTCGTAATTTCTTGGAAGCTTGGCAACCCCTTTCAATGAAAGTGCTTTTCCACAGTCTCTGCTTAGGGCTACTTGAAGAGGAAACAAATTATAGAGACAAACCTGAGAACTCCTTTATTATGTCAAGTTTCAAAGAGCTACTACAAACCTTGTTGGATTTAGAGTTCCAAATTCATCTATCTACATAGGAGAGAACAGAGTGAATCCTAAACATAAAAACTGCTACTGTCGAAGAACACTTCAACCTAGAAGAAAAAAATTTGGTGAGCCCACTGGGATTTGTGTACTGATCATTACCACAAAGTATCATCAAGATTGGGTGAAAAAATATTTGCTGGTATTTCGGAAACCCGTTATTTCTTAGAAGCTTGGCAACCCCTCTCCATGAAAGTGCTTTTCCACAGTCTGTGCCTAGGGCTACTTGAATAGGAAACAAACCGTAGAGACAAAAGTGAGAAATCCTTTATTTTGTCAAGTTTCAAAGAGCTACTACAAACCATGTTGGATTAAGAGTTCCAAATTCATCTATTTATATAGGAGAGAACAGCGGGAAACCTAAAAATAAATACTGCTACTGTAAATGAACGCTTCAACCTAGAAGAACAAAATTTGGTGAGCCAATTGGGATTTGTGTACTTGTCATTAGTACCAAGTATCATCAAGATTGAGTGAAAAAATATTTGCTGGTATTTCGGAAACTCGTAATTTCTTGGAAGCTTGGCAACCCCTTTCAATGAAAGTGGTTTTCCACAGTCTCTGCTTAGGGCTACTTGAAGAGGAAACAAATCATAGAGACAAAACTGAGAACTCCTTTATTTTGTCAATTTTCAAAGAGCTACTACAAACCATGTTGGATTTACAGTTCCAAATTCATCTATCTATATGGGAGAGAACAGAGTGAAACCTAAAAATATAAACTGCTACTGTAAACGAACACTTCAAACTAGAAGAACACAATTTGGTGAGCCAAGTGGAATTTGTGTACCGATCATTACCACCAAGTATCATCAAGATTGGGTGAAAAAATTTTTGCTGGTATTTCGGAAACTCGTTATTTCTTCGAAGATTGGCAAACCCTCTCAATGAAAGTGTTTTTCCACAGTCTGTTCCTAGGGCTATTTGAAGGGGAAACATCCATAGAGACAAACCTGAGAACTCCTTTATTTTGTCAAGTTTCAAAGGGCTACTACAAACCATGTTGGATTTAGAGTTCCAAATTCATCTATCTATACAGGAGAGAACAGAGGGAAACCTAAAAATATAAACTGCTACTGTAAACGAATGCTTCAACCTAGAAGAACAAAATTTGGTGAGCCAAGTGGGATTTGTGTACCGATCATTACCACCACGTATCATCAAGATTGGGTGAAAAAATATTTGCTGGTATGTCAGAAAATCGTAATTTCTTGGAAGCTTTGCAACCCCATTCAATGAAAGTGCTTTTCCACAGTCTCTGCTTAGGGCTACTTGAAGAGGAAACAAATTATAGAGACAAACCTGAGAACTCCTTTATTATGTCAAGTTTCAAAGAGCTACTACAAACCATGTTGGATTTAGAGTTCCAATTTCAACTATCGATATAGTAGAGAACAGAGTGAAACCAAAAATAAAAACTGCAACTGTAAACGAATGCTTCAACCTAGAAGAACAGAATTTGGTGAGCCAAGTGGGATTTGTGTACTGATAATTACCACCAAGTATCATCAAGATTGGGTGAAAAAATATTTGCTGGTATTTCGGAAACTCGTAATTTCTTGGAAGCTTGGCAACCCCTTTCAATGAAATTGCTTTTCCACAGTCTCTGCTTAATGCTACTTGAAGAGGAAACAAACCATAGAGACAAAACTGAGAACTCCTTTATTTTGTCAAGTTTCAAAGAGAGACTACAAACCAAGTTGGATTTAGAGTTCCAAATTCATCTATCTATATAGGAGAGAACACAGGGAAACCTAAATATAAAAACGACTACTGTAGACGAACGCTTCAACCTACAAGAACAAAATTTGGTGAGCCAAGTGGGATTTGTGTACTGATCATTACCACCAAGTATCATCAAGATTGGGTGAAAAAATATTTGCTGGTATTTCGGAAACTCGTTATTTCTTAGAAGCTTGGCAACCCATCTCAATGAAACTGCTTTTCCACAGTCTGTGCCTTGGGCTACTTGAAGAGGAAACAACCACAGAAGCAAAACTGAGAATTCCTTTATTTTGTCAAGTTTCAAAGAGCTACTACAAACCATGTTGGATTTAGAGTTCTAATTTCATCTATCTATATAGTAGAGAACAGAGTGAAACCAAAAATAAAAACTGCAACTGTAAACGAACGCTTCCACCTAGAAGAACAAAATTTGGTGAGCCAAGTGGGATTTGTGTACTTGTCATTACCACCACGTATCATCAAGATTGGGTGAAAAAATATTTGCTGGTATTTCAGAAACTCGTAATTTCTTGGAAGCTTGGCAACCCATTTCAATGAAAGTGCTTTTCCACAGTCTCGGCTTAGGGCTACTTGAAGAAAAAACAAACCATAGAGACAAAACTGAGATCTACTTTTCTTGGTCAAGTTTCAAACAGCTACTACAAACCATGTTGGATTTAGAGTTCCAAATTCATCTATCTATATAGGAGAGAACAGAGAGAAATCTAAATATAAAAACGATTACTGTGATGAACGCTTCAACCTAGAAGAACAAAATTTGGTGAGCCAAGTGGGATTTGTGTCCTTGTCTATACGACCACGTATCATCCAGATTGGGTGAAAAAATATTTGCTTGTATTTCGGAAACTCGTAATTTCTTGGAAGCTTGGCAACCTCTTTCAATGAAAGTGATTATCCACAGTTTCTGCTTAGGGCTACTTGAAGAGGAAACAAATCGTTGAGACAAAACATAGAATTCCTTTATTTTGTCAAGTTTCAAAGAGCTACTACTAACCATGTTGGATTTAGAGTTCCAAATTCATCTATCTATATAGGAGAGAACAGAGGGAAACCTAAATATAAACACGACTACTGTAGACGAACGCTTCAACCTAGAAGAACAAAATTTGGTGAGCCAAGTGGGATTTGTGTACTGATCATTACCACCAAGTATCATCAAGATTGGGTGAAAAAATATTTGCTGGTATTTCGGAAACTCGTTATTTCTTAGAAGCTTGGCAACCCCTCTCAATGAAAGTGCTTTTCCACAGTCTCTGCTTAGGGCTACTTGAATAGGAAACAAACCGTAGAGACAAAAGTGAAAAATCCTTTATTTTGTCAAGTTTCAAAGAGCTACTACAAACCATGTTGGATTAAGAGTTCCAAATTCATCTATTTATATAGGAGAGAACAGAAGGAAACCTAAAAATAAAAACTGTTACTGTAAACGAACGCTTCAACCTAGAAGAATAAAATTTGGTGAGCCAAGTGGGATTTTTGTACCGATCATTACCACCACGTATCATCAAGATTGGGTGAAAAAATATTTGCTGCTAGTTCGGAAACTCGTAATTTCTTGGAAGCTTGGCAAACCTTTTCAATGAAAGAGCTTTTTCTCAGTTTCTTCTTAGGGCTACTTGAAGAGGAAACAAATATTAGAGGCAAATTTAGAATTCCTTTATTTTCTCAAGTTTCAAAGAGCTACTACAAACCATGTTGGATTTAGAGTTCCAAATTCATCTATCTATATAGGAGAGAACAGAGGGAAACCAAAATATAAAAACGACTACTGTAGACGAACGCTTCAACCTAGAAGAACAAAATTTGGTGAGCCAAGTGGGATTTGTTTACTGATCATTACCACCAAGTATCATCAAGATTGGGAGAAAAAATATTGCTGGTATTTCGGAAACTCGTTATTTCTTAGAAGCTTGGCAACCCCTCTCAATGAAACTGCTTTTCCACAGTCTGTGCCTTGGGCTACTTGAAGAGGAAACAACCATAGAGACAAAACTGAGAACTCCTTTATTTTGTCAAGTTTCAAAGAGCTACTACAAACCATGTTGGATTTAGAGTTCCAAATTCATCTATCTAGATAGGAGAGAACAGAGGGAAACCAGAGAATATAAACCGATACTGTAAACGAACACTTCAAACTAAAACACCAAAATTTGGTGAGTCAAATGGGATTTGTGTACCGATCATTACCACCAAGTATCATCAAGATTGGGTGAAAAAATATTTGCTGGTATTTCAGAAACTCGTAATTTCTTGGAAGCTTGGCAACCCCTTTCAATGAAAGTGCTTTTCCACAGTCTCGGCTTAGGGCTACTTGAAGAAAAAACAAACCACAGAGACAAAACTGAGATCTACTTTTCTTGGTCAAGTTTCAAAGAGCTACTACAAACCATGTTGGATTTAGAGTTCCAAATTCATCTATCTATATAGGAGAGAACAGAGAGAAATCTAAATATAAAAACGATTACTGTAGATGAACGCTTCAACCTAGAAGAACAAAATTTGGTGAGCCAAGTGGGATTTGTGTCCTTGTCATTACGACCACGTATCATCCAGATTGGGTGAAAAAATATTTGCTTGTATTTCGGAAACTCGTAATTTCTTGGAAGCTTGGCAACACCTTTCAATGAAAGTGCTTATCCTCAGTTTCTGCTTAGGGCTACTTGAAGAGGAAACAAATCATTGAGACAAAGCTTAGAATTCCTTTTATTTTGTCAAGTTTCAAGAGCTACTACAAACCATGTTGGATTTAGAGTTCCAAATTTATCTATCTATATAGCAGAGAACAGAGGGAATCCTAAAAATAAAAACTGCTACTGTAAACGAACGCTTCAACCTAGAAGAACAAAATTTGGTGAGCCAAGTGGGATTTGTGTACTGATCATTACCACCAAGTATCATCAAGATTGGGTTAAAAAAATATTTGCTGGTATTTCGGAAACTCGTTATTTCTTAGAAGCTTGGCAACCCCTCTCAATGAAACTACTTTTCCACAGTCTGTGCCTTTGGCTATTGAAGAGGAAACAACCATAGAGACAAAACTGAGAACTCCTTTATTTTGTCAAGTTTCAAAGAGCTACTACAAACCATGTTGGATTTAGAGTTCTAAATTTATCTATCTATATAGGAGAGAACAGAGGGAAACCTAAATATAAAAACGACTACTGTAGACGAACGCTTCAACCTAGAAGATCAAAATTTGGTGAGCCAAGTGGGATTTGTGTACTGATCATTACCACCACGTATCATCAAGATTGGGTGAAAAAATATTTGCTGGTAGTTCGGAAACTCGTAATTTCTTGGAAGCTTGGCAACCCTTTTCAATGAAAGAGCTTTTCCTCAGTTTCTTCTTAGGGCTACTTGAAGAGGAAAACAAATATTAGAGGCAAATTTAGAATTACTTTATTTTCTCAAGTTTCAAAGAGCTACTACAAACCATGTTGGATTTAGAGTTCCAAATTCATCTATCTTTATAGGAGAGAACCGGGGTAACCTAAAAATATAAACTGCTACTGTAAAAGAAAGCTTGAACCTAGAAGAACAAAATTTGGTGAGTCAAGTGGGATTATGTACCGATCATTACTACCAAGTATCATCAAGATTGTTTGAAAAAATATTTGCGGGATTTCGGGAACTTGTTATTTTTTTGGAAGCTTGGCAACCCCTTTCAATGAAAGGGCTTTTACACAGTCTCTGCTTAGGGCTACTTTGAAGAGGAAAAAAACCCATAGAGACAAAACTGAGAACTACTTTTTTTTGTCATGTGTCAAAGAGCGACTATAAACCATGTTGGATTTAGAGTTCCAAATTCATATATCTATATAGGAGAGAACAGAGGGAAACCTAAATATAAAAACGACTACTGTAGACGAACGCTTCAACCTAGAAGAACAAAATTTGCTGACCAAGTGGGATTTGTGTACTGATCATTACCACCAAGTATCATCAAGACTGGGTGAAAAAATATTTGCTGGTATTTCAAAAACTCGTTATTTTTTAGAATTTGGAAACCCCCTCAACGAAAGTGCTTTTCCACAGTCTGTGCCTAGGGCTACTTTAAGAGGAAACAAACATAGAGAAAGAACTGAGAATTTATTTATTTTGTCAAGTTTCAAACAACTACTACAAACCATGTTGGATTTAGAGTTCCAAATTCATCTATCTATATAGGAGAGAACAGAGGGAAACCTAAATATATAAACGACTACTGTAGACGAACGCTTCAACCTAGAAGAACAAAATTTGGTGAGCCAAGTGGGATTTGTGTACTGATCATTACCACCAAGTATCATCAAGATTGGGTGAAAAAATATTTGCTGGTATTTCGGAAACTCGTATTTTCTTGGAAGCTTGGCAACCCCTTTCAATGAAAGTGCTTTTCCACAGTTTCTGCTTAGGGCTACTTGAAAAGGAAACAAATAATAGATACAAAACTTAGAATTCCTTTATTTTGTCAAGTTTCAAAGAGCTACTACAAACCATGTTGGATTTAGAGTTCCAAATTCATCTATCTATATAGGAGAGAACAGAGTGAAACCGAAAAATATAAACTGCTACTGTAAAAGAACGCTTCACCTAGAAGAACAATATTTGGTGAGTCAAGTGGGATTTGTGTACCGATCATTACCACCAAGTATCATCAAGTTTGGGTGAAAAATCTTTGCTGGTATTTCGGAAACTCGTTATTTCTGGAAGCTTGGCAACCCCTTTCAATGAAAGTGCTTTTCCACAGTCTCAGCTTAGGGCTACTTGAAGAGGAAACAAACCGTAGAGACAAAACTGAGAACTCCTTTATTTTGTCAAGTTTGAAAGAGAGACTACAAACCAAGTTGGATTTAGAGTTCCAAATTCATCTATCTATATAGGAGAGAACAGAGGGAAACCAAAATATAAAAACGACTACTGTAGACGAACGCTTCAACCTAGAAGAACAAAATTTGGTGAGCCAAGTGGGACTTGTTTACTGATCATTACCACCAAGTATCATCAAGATTGGGAGAAAAAATATTTGCTGGTATTTCGGAAACTCGTTATTTCTTAGAAGCTTGGCAACCCCACTCAATGAAACTGCTTTTCCACAGTCTGTGCCTTGGGCTACTTGAAGAGGAAACAACCATAGAGATAAAACTGAGAACTCTTTTATTTTGTCAAGTTTCAAAGAGCTACTACAAACCATGTTGGATTTAGAGTTCCAAATTCATCTATCTAGATAGGAGAGAACAGAGGGAAACCAGAGAATATAAACTGATACTGTAAACGAACACTTCAAACTAAAAGACCAAAATTTGGTGAGTCAAATGGGATTTGTGTACCGATCATTACCACCAAGTATCATCAAGATTGGGTGAAAAAATATTTCCTGGTATTTCAGAAACTCGTAATTTCTTGGAAGCTTGGCAACCCCTTTCAATGAAAGTGCTTTTCCACAGTCTCGGCTTAGGGCTACTTGAAGAAAAAACAAACCATAGAGACAAAACTGAGATCTACTTTTCTTGGTCAAGTTTCAAAGAGCTACTACAAACCATGTTGGATTTAGAGTTCCAAATTCATCTATCTATATAGGAGAGAACAGAGAGAAATCCTAAATATAAAAACGATTACTGTAGATGAACGCTTCAACCTAGAAGAACAAAATTTGGTGAGCCAAGTGGGATTTGTGTCCTTGTCATAACGACCACGTATCATCCAGATTGGGTGAAAAAATATTTGCTTGTATTTCGGAAACTCGTAATTTCTTGGAGCTTGGCAACCCCTTTCAATGAAAGTGCATATCCACAGTTTCTGCTTAGGCTACTTGAAGAGGAAACAAATCATTGAGACAAAGCTTAGAATTCCTTTATTTTGTCAAGTTTCAAAGAGCTACTACAAACCATGTTGGATTTAGGAGTTCCAAATTTATCTATCTATATAGCAGAGAACAGAGAAAAACATAAATGTAAAAACGAGTACTGTAGACGAATGCTTCAACCTAGAAGAACAAAATTTGGTGAGCCAAGTGGGAATTGTTTACTGATCATTACCACCAAGTATCATCAGGATTTTGTGAAAAAATATTTGCTGGTTTTTCGGAAACTCGTTATTTCTTAGAAGCTTGGCAACCCCTCTCAATGAAAGTGCTTTTCCACAGTCTGTGCCTAGGGCTACTTGAATAGGAAACAAACCATTGAGACAAAAGTGAGAACTCCTTTATTTTGTCAACTTTCAAAGTGCTACTACAAACCATGTTGGATTAAGAGTTCCAAATTCATCTATCTATATAGGAGAGAACAGAGGGAAAACTAAAAATAAAAACTGCTGCTGTAAACGAACGCTTCAACCTAGATGAACAAAATTTGGTGAGCCAAGTAGGATTTGTGTAATGATCATTACCACCACGTATCATCAAGATTGGGTGAAAAAATATTTGATGGTATTTCGTAAATTCGTAATGTCTTGGAAGCTTGGCAACCCCTTTCAATGAAAATGCTTTTCCACAATCTCTGATTAGGGCTACTTGAAGAGGAAACAAATTATAGAGACAAACC